>NC_074688.1:33495130-33522630 GCF_029448725.1 Salvelinus fontinalis
TTCAACTCTTAATGATCAGCTATGAAAAGCCAACTGAAAATTATTCATGATTATTATTTGACCATGCTTGTCACTTATGAACATTTTTGAACATCTTGGCATAGTTCTGTTATAATCTCCACCCGGCACAGCCAGAAGAGGACTGGCCACCCCTCATAGCCTGGTTCCTCTCTAGGTTTCTTCCTAGGTTTTGGCCTTTCTAGGGAGTTTTTCCTAGCCACCGTGCTTCTACACCTGCATTCTAGCTGTTTGGGGTTTTAGGCTGGGTTTCTGTACAGCACTTCGAGATATTATCTGATGTACGAAGGGCTATATAAAATAAAATTGATTGATTGATAGTAGTAGTATAAATAATATGGGTAGTAGTAGGTGAAGTAGTAGTAGTAGGAGGTGTAGTAGTAGTAGTAGTAGTAGGTGTAGTAGGTGTAGTATGAGTATTAAGTGTAGTAGTAGTAGTGGTAGTAGGTGTAGTAGTAGTAGTAGTAGTAGTAGTAGTAGTAGTAGGTGTAGCAGTAGGTGTAGTAGTAGTAGGAGTAGTAGTCATATTAGGTGTAGTAGTAGTATTAATTGTAGTAGTAGTGGTAGTAGGTGTAGTAGTATTAGTAGGTGTAGCAGTAGGTGTAGTAGTAGTAGGTGAAGTAGTAGTAGTAGGTGTAGTAGTAGTAGTAATATGTGTAGGAGGTGTAGTAGTAGTGGGTGAAGTAGTAGTAGTAGGTGTAGTATTAGTAGGTGAAGTAGTAGTAGTAGTAGTAGTAGTAGTAGGTGTAGTAGTAGTAGTAGGTGAAGTAGTAGTATTAGTAGTAGTAGTAGGTGTAGCTGTAGTTGTAGCTGAAATAGTAGTAGTAGGTGTAGTAGTAGTAGTAGGAGTAGTAGTAGATGTAGTAGTAGGTGCAGTAGTAGTAGTAGTAGTAGTAGTAGGTGTGGTAGTAGTATAATTAGTAGGTGTAGTAGTAGTAGAAGTATGTGTAGTAGTAGGTGTTGTAGTAATAGAAGATCACCACATTCTTTTGGAGAGATTGGAAACCCAAATTTGTCTACACGGACAAGTTCATGATGACTCCTTGCTGTCCCCAGTCCAGCAGTCCGTGCTGCTGCTCCAGTTTCAACTGTTCTGCCTGCGGCTATGGAACCCTGACCTGTTCACCGGACGTGCTACCTGTCCCTGCTGTTTTCAACTCTCTAGAGACAGGAGCGGTAGAGATACTCTTAATGATCGGCTATGAAAAGCCAACTGACATTTACTCCTGAGGTGCTGACCTGTTGCACCCTCGACAACTACTGTGATTATTATTATTTGACCATGCTGGTCATTTATGAACATTTGAACATCTTGGCCATGTTCTGTTATAATCTCCACCCGGCACAGCCAGAAGAGGACTGGCCACCCCTCATAGCCTGGTTCCTCTCTAGGTTTCTTCCTAGGTTTTGGCCTGTCTAGGGAGTTTTTCCTAGCCACCGTGCTTCTACACCTGCATTGCTTGCTGTTTGGGGTTTTAGGCTGGGTTTCTGTACAGCACTTTGAGACATCAGCTGATGTAAGAAGGGCTATATAAATACATTTGATTTGATTTGATTTAGTAGGTGTAGTAGCAGTAGTAGGTGCAGAAGTAGTAGGTATAGAAGTAGTAGTAGGTGTAGTAGTGTAGTAGCAGTATGTGTAGTAGGTGAAGTAGAAGGTGTAATAGTAGTAGTAGTAGTAGTAGAAGGTGTAATAGTAGTAGTAGTAGTAGTAGTAGGAGATGTAGTAGTATTAGGTGTATTAGTAGTAGTAGTAGTAGGTGTAGTAGCTGTAGTAGAAGGTGTAATAGTTGTAGTAGTAGTAGGAGGTGTAGTAGTATTAGGTGTATTAGTAGTAGGTGTAGTAGAAGGTGTAATAGTAGTAGTAGTAGTAGGATGTGTAGTAGTATTAGGTGTATTAGTAGTAGTAGTAGGTGTAGTAGGTGTAGTAGTAGGTGTAGTAGGTATAGAAGTAGTAGTAGGTGTACTAGTGTAGTAGCAGTATGTGTAGTAGGTAAAGTAGAAGGTGTAATAGTAGTAGTAGTAGTAGTAGGAGGTGTAGTAGTATTAGGTGTTTTAGTAGTAGTAGTAGGTGTAGTAGGTGTAGTAGAAGTAGTAGGTGTAGTAGGTATAGAAATAGTAGTAGGTGTAGTAGTGTAGTAGCAGTATGTGTAGTAGGTGAAGTAGAAGGTGTAATAGTATGTGTAGTAGTAGGAGGTGTAGTAGTATTAGGTGTAGTAGTAGTAGGTGTAGGTGTAGGTGTGGTAGTAGGTACAGTAGTAGTAGGTGCAGTAGTAGTAGTAGGTGTAGTAGTAGTAGAATTAGAAGGTGTAGTAGTAGTAGTATCAGTAGGTGTAGTAGGTTTAGTAGTAGTAGTAGGTGTAGTAGTAGTAGAATTAGAAGGTGTAGTAGTAGTAGTATCAGTAGGTGTAGTACATTTACATTTACATTTAAGTCATTTAGCTGACGCTCTTATCCAGAGCGACTTACAAATTGGAAAGTTCATACATATTCATCCTGGTCCCCCCGTGGGGAATGAACCCACAACCCTGGCGTTGCAAGCGCCATGCTCTACCAACTGAGCCACACGGGACCTCTCTAGGTACTACTACTACACCTACGACTACACCTCCTACTACTACTACTACACCTACTGCTACTTCTATACCTACTACACCTGCTACACCTACTGCTACTTCTACTACTACTACTACTACTGCTACTACTGCACCTACTACTACAGCTACTACTACTACTTCTACTACTTCTACTACTGTTACTACTACTAGTAGTAGTAGTAGTAGGCGTAGTAGTAGTAGTAGGTGTCATAGTAGTAGTAGTATTAAGTGTAGCAGTAGTAGGTGTAGTAGTAGTAGTAGTAGTAGCATTAAGTGTAGTAGTAGTAGGAGTAGTAGTAGTAGTTGGTGTAATAGTAGAAAAAATAGGTGTAGTAGTAGTAGTAGGTGTAGTAGTAGTTGTAGTAGGTGAAGTAGTAGTAGTAGTAGTAGTAGGTGTGGTAGTAGTAGTAGATGTGGTAGTAGTAGTAGGTGTGGTAGAAGTCGTAGTTGTAGTAGTAGGTGCAGTAGAAGTAGCAGTAGGTGTACTAGTAGTAGTCGTAGTAGTAGTCGATGTAGTAGTAGTAGGTGTAATAGTAGTTGTAGGTGTAGTAGTATGCGCAGTAATAGTTGTAGTAGTAGTGGTCGTAGTAGTAGTAATCGCTGTAGTAGTAGGGTCAGTACTAGTAGTATTATGTGTAGTAGTAGTATAAATAGTAGGTGTAGTAGTAGCAGCAGGTGTAGTAGTAGGTGCAGTAGTAGTAGTAGTAGTAGTAGTAGTAGCAGTAGTAGTAGTAGTAGTAGGTGTAGTAGCAGTGGTAGTAGTAGTAGTAGGTGTAGTAGCAGTAGTAGCAGTAGGTGTAGTCATAGTAATAGTAGGTGTAGTAGGTGTAGTAGTAGTAGGTGTAGTAGGTATATAGGTAGTAATAGGTGAAGTTGTAGTAGTAGCATTGTGTAGTAAGTGAAGTAGAAGGTGTCATAGTAGGTGTAGTAGTAGTTGTAGTAGGTGTGGTAGTAGTATGTGTAGTAGTAGTAGGTGTAGTAGGTGTAGTAGTAGTAGTAGTAGGCGTATTAGTAGCTGTAGTGGTAGTGGTAGCAGTTGGTGTAAAAGGTGTAGAAGTATTAGGTGTAGTATTATTAGTAGAAGGTGTAGTAGTAGAAGTAGTAGGTGAAGTAGGTGTGGTAGTAGTAGTAGTAGTAGTAGTAATTGTAGTAGTAGATGTAGAAGTAGTAGGTGTAGTAGCAATAGTAGTAGTAGTAGGTGTAGTTGTAGTAGTCGTAGTAGGTGTAGTAGTAGCAAAAGAAGGAGTAGGTGTAATAGGTGTAGTAGTTGAAGATGTAGCGGTAGTAGTATGTGTAGTAGTAGTAGTAGTAGTAGTAGATGTAGTAGTAGTAGTAGTAGTAGGTGTAGCATTATGTATAGTAGTAGAAGGTGTAGTAGCAATAGTAGTAGTAGTAGGAGTAATAGTAGTAGTAGGCGTAATAGTAGAATAATGAGGTGTCGTGGTAGGTGTAGTAGTAGTAGGTGTAGTACGTATAGCAGTGTAGTAATGGTAGTAGTAGTAGTTGTGGTAGTTGTAAAATAGGTGGTAGTAGTAGTAGGTGTAGTAGTAGTAGTAGTAGTAGGTGCAGTACTAGCAGTAGTAGGTGTAGTAGTAGTAGTAGTAGTAGGTGTAGCATTAGGTGTAGTAGTAGTAGTAGTTTGTGTAATAGTAGAAAAATTAGGTGTAGTAGTAGTAGTAGGTGTAGTCGTAGTAGTAGTAGTTGTAGTAGGTGAAGTAGTAGTAGTATGTGTAGTAAGTGTAGTGGTAGTAGTAGGTGTGGTAGTAGTAGTAGTAGGAGAAGTAGTAGGTGTAGTAGTAGGTGCAGTAGAAGTAGCAGTACGTGTAGTAGTAGTAGTCATAGTAGTAGTCGATGTAGTAGGTGTAATAGTAGTTGTAGGCGTAGTAGTAGTTGTAGAAGTAGTAGGTGTAGTAGTAGGCGCAGTAGTAGTAGTAGTAGTGGTCGTAATAGTAGTAGTAGTAGTAGTAGTAGTAGTAGTAGCTGTAGTAGTAGGTGCAGTACATGTAGTAGTAGGTGTAGTAGTAGTAGAATTAGTAGGTGTAGTAGTAGTAGTAGTAGCAGAATGTGTAGTAGTAGTAGGTGTAGTAGTAGGTGCAGTAGTAGCAGTAGTAGGTGTAGTAGTAGTAGTAGCAGTAGGTGTAGTCGTAGTAGTAGTAGATGTAGTAGGTGTAGTAGTAGTAGTAGTAGGTGTAGTAGTAGTAGTAGCAGTAGGTGTAGTCGTAGTAGTAGTAGATGTAGTAGGTGTAGTAGTAGTAGTAGTAGGTGTAGTAGGTATAGAAGTAGTAGTAGATGAAGTAGTAGTAGTAGCATTATGTGTAGTACGTGAAGTAGAAGGTGTAATAGTAGGTGTAGTAGTAGTAGAAGTAGTAGTAGGTGTAGTAGTTTGTGTAGTAGGTGTGGTACTAGTATGTGTAGTGGTAGTAGGTGTAGTAGTAGGTGTTGTAGGTGTAGTAGTAGTAGGTGTAGTAGGTGTAGTAGTAGCTGTAGTGGTAGTTGTAGCAGTTGGTGTAAAAGGTGTAGAAGTAGTATGTGTTGTAGGTGTAGTAGTAGAAGTAGTAGGTGAAGTAGGTGTAGTAGTAGTATGTGCAGTAGTAGTAGTAGTAGTAGTAGTAGGTGTAGTAGTTTGTGTAGTAGGTGTGGTACTAGTATGTGTAGTGGTAGTAGGTGTAGTAGTAGGTGTTGTAGGTGTAGTAGTAGTAGGTGTAGTAGGTGTAGTAGTAGCTGTAGTGGTAGTTGTAGCAGTTGGTGTAAAAGGTGTAGAAGTAGTATGTGTTGTAGGTGTAGTAGTAGAAGTAGTAGGTGAAGTAGGTGTAGTAGGTGTAGTAGATGTAGTAGGTGTGGTATTAGTAGTAGTAGTAATTTAGTAGTAGGTGTAGAAGTAGTAGGTGTAGTAGCAATAGTAGTAGTAGCAGGTGTAGTTGTAGTAGTAGCAAAAGTAGTAGTAGGTGTAGTAGTTGAAGATGTAGCGGTAGTAGTATGTGTAGTAGTATGTGTAGTAGTTGTAGGTGTGGTAGTAGTAGGCGTAGTAGTAGTAGTAGTAGGTGTAGTAGTAGTAGGTGTAGCATTAGGTGTAGTAGTAGTAGTAGTAGTAGTAGGAGGTGTAATAGTAGAAAAATTAGGTGTAATAGTAAGTGTAGTAGTAGTAGTAGCAGTAGCAGTAGGTGTAGTAGTAGTTGTAGTAGGTGAAGTAGTAGTAGTAGGTGTAGTACGTGTAGTAGTAGTAGTAGTAATGGTAGTAGTAGTAGGTGTGGTAGTAGTAGTAGGGGTGGTAGTAGTAGGAGAAGTAGTAGGTGTAGTAGTAGGTGCAGTAGAAGTAGCAGTAGGTGTAGTAGTAGTAGTAGTCGATGTAGTATAATGTGTAATAGTCGTTGAAGTAGTAGTAGTAGGTGTAGTGGGTGTAGTAGTAGTAGTAATAGTAGGTGTAGTTGTTGTAGTAGTAGAAGTGGCGGCGGCGTGCATTAGTGTTGGTAAGGTTTTGTAAAACAGAGAAACACAGGTGAACTCTGATTTGAACATTTACGGAAAATGTACTGCATGTCCCAGGTATGTCCCACATTTGATCTAACAAAATGTTTTTTCTAAGAAAATGTTTGACATTTAAAATCCTTGGAATGTTCTTCTAACATTCACTAAATTGTGACAATTACACAAGTAATTTTTCCAAACAATTGTTTACAGACAGATTGTTTCACTTATTTGACTTGTATCACAATTCTAGTGGGTCAGAAGTTTACATATACTAAGTTGACTGTGCCTTTAAACAGCTTGGAAAATTCCAGAAAATGGTGTCATGGCTTTAGAAGCTTCTGATAGGTTAATTGACATCATTCGAGTCAATTGGTGGTGTACCTGTGGATGTATTTCAAGGCCTACCTTCAAACTCAGTGCCTCTTTATATGACATCATGGGAAAATCAAAAGAAATCAGCCAGGACCTCAGAATTTTCTTTGTAGACCTCCACATGTCTGGTTCATCCTTGGGAGCAATTTCCAAATGCCTGAAGGTATCACGTTCATCTGTACAAACAATAGTACGCAAGTATAAACACCATGGAACCACGCAGCCGTCCTACCGCTCAGGAAGGAAACGCATTCTGTCTCCTACAGATGAACGTACTTTGGTGCGAAAAGTGCAAATCAATCCCAGAACAACAGCAAAGGACCTTGTGATGATGCTGGAGGAAACAGGTACAAAAGTATCTTAATCCACAGTAAAACGAGTCCTATATCAACATAACCTGAAAGGCCGCTCAGCAAGGAAGAAGCCACTGCTCCAAAACCGCCATAAAAAAAGCCAGACTACGGTTTGCAACTGCACATGGGGACAAAGATCGTACTTTTTGGAGAAATGTCCTCTGGTCTGATGAAACAAAAATAGAACTGTTTGGCCATAATGACCATCGTTATGTTTGGAGGAAAAAGGGGGAGGCTTGCAAGCCGAAGAACACCATCCCAACCGTGAAGCATGGGGGCGGCAGCATCATGTTGTGGGGGTGCTTTGCTGTAGGAGGGACTGGTGCACTTCACAAAATAGATTTCATCATGAGGATGGAAAATTATTTGGATATATTGAAGCAACATCTCAAGGCATCAGTCAAGAAGTTAAAGCTTGGTCGCAAATGGGTCTTCCAAATGGACAATGACCCCAAGCATACTTCCAAAGTTATGGCAAAATGGCTTAAGGACAACAAAGTCAAGGTATTGGAGTGGCCATCACAAAGCCCTGACCACAATCATTTAGAAAATGTGTGGGCAGAACTGAAAAAGCGTGTGCAAGCAAGGAGGCCTACAAACTACAGACTCAGTTTGACTACAGACCAGCTCTTTCAGGAGGAATTGGCCAAAATTCACCCAACTTATTGTGGGAAGCTTGTGGAAGGCTACCCGAAACGTTTGACCCAAGTTAAACAATTTAAAGGCAATGCTACCAAATACTAATTGAGTGAATGTAAACTTCTGACCCACTGGGAATGTGATGAAATAAGTAAAAGCTGAAATAAATCACTGTCTCTACTATTATTCTGACATTTCACATTCTTAAAATAAAGTGGTGATCCTAACTGACCTAAGACAGGGAATTTTTACTAGGATTAAATGTCAGGAATTGTGAAAAACTGAGTTTAAATATATTTGGCTAAGGTGTATGTAAACTTCCGACTTCAACTGTACTTCATCACTTCATCTCTACCTGTTGTGGGTCTGTCACCAGAATCTTATTTCTCTATGATGTTTATAGAAGCCTTGAACACTTTAGAGCAAGGCCATTGTCATATTCAGATTGAGATTTAGGGGGCTCCCGAGTGGCGCAGCAGTCTAAGGCACTGCATATCAGTGCCAGAGGTGTCACTACAGACCCTGATTCGATCCAGGCTGTATCATAACCGGCTGTGATATAGAGTCCCATAGGGTGGTGCACAATTGACCCAGGGTAGGCCAATAATAATTTGTTCTTAATTGACTATAAAAAAATATTGATCCATCTTACCAACTGTATTCTTAAAGTAGAGAGAAATTTAAAATGAAAGCTGGAAACGTTGAACACAACCATCACCATCATAACATTTTTTTTTACAATTCTGACGTCCTCTAAAATAATACTTCCTGTGTAGAAACACCTTCAACACAAAAGAGTGGCAAATCACCATGTTATCACCATGGAAACATTACATATCTGTTTTTCTGTGCATATTTGCTAAATGTGTTTCCTACCAGAAGCACATTATGAAGTGAATCAATATCTTTACAAGGGTAATGCACAGACAATATGATATCTCTACAAGGGTAATGAACAGACAATATGAAAAGGCCACAGGGAACCACACTTCCAATGCCCTTTGTAGCTCAGTTGGTAGAACATGGCGCTTGTAATGCCAGGGTAGTGGGTTTGATTCCTGGGACCACCCATATGTAAAACGTATGCACACATGACTGTAACTCGCATTGGATTAAAAACATCTACCAAGTGGCATATATTATTATATTAGATAAGAACATGAGCAAAAACGCTGACTGTGTCACTTATGTCATCCTACAAAGACATACATCTATTTGGCTGTTAAAAGAAGCCACCGACCGCCATACAGACTATTCGGCGTTAATGTGATTTAGTAGTGTATTTTAGAACATTTTTCTTTTGAGCCTTTTAGGAGCGGAGGGAAACATGTTACATTTACAAACCTTTTGATTCAATGATTTGTGAAGAGATACAGTATCTATACTGTGATTGGATACGTCTCACAGATGCAAAATGCATCTGCACTTCTTATGATTAAAAAATAATATTTTTTTGCCAATTAGCAGACACTCTCATCCAGAGTGACTTACATTAGTGCATTCACTTTAAGATAGCTAGGTGAAACATCAACATATCACAGTCGTAGCAGGTCCATTTTCCTTCAACAATGTAGTTATCAGCAAAGTCAGTGCCAGTGGGAAAAGAGAAAGTACATTTTTATTATTATAAAAACGTGTTCATTATCTACCAATATTACATCTGTGCTGAAGCAAACACACACACACACCATTATCCCCTCTGCCTATTGAGACTTTATTATATTTCACAGTGGGGAGCTCCACATTTAATAACCCTTCTGACTGGTAACTATTCAGTCACACCATGTTCACCATAAGACCCAATATCTTTCCCTCTGGAAAAGAGGACGACTTCTGTAACCGTAAAAGCCTTGGTTTCATGCATGTTAACATTAGAAGCCTACTCCCTAAGTTTGTTTTACTCACTGCTTTAGCACACTCTGCCAACCCGGATGTCTTAGCCGTGTCAATCCTGGCTTAGGAAAACCACCAAAAACCCTGAAATCTCCATTGCTAACTATAACATTTTCCGCCAAGATAGAACTGCCAAAGGGGGTGGTGTTGCAATTTACTGCAAAGGTAGCCTGCAGAGTTCTGTATTACTATCCAAGTCTGTACCCAAACAATTCGAGCTTCTACTTCTAAAAATTCACCTTTCCAGAAACAAGTCTCTCACTGTTGCCGCTTGCTATAGACCACCATCTGCCCCCAGCTGTGCCCTCGACACCATATGTGAATTGATTGCCCCCCCCCCCATTTATCTTTTGAGCTTGTGCTACTAGGTGACCTAAACTGGGACATGCTTCACAACACGGCCATCCTACAATCCAAGCTTGATGCCCTCAATCTCACACAAATTATCAATGAACCTACCAGGTACAACTCGAAATCCGTAAACACGGGCACCCTCATAGATGTCATCCTAACTAACTCGCCGTCCAAATACACCTCTGCTGTTTTCAATCAAGATCTCAGTGATCACTGCCTCATTGCCTGCATCCGTAGTGGGTCTGCGACCAAACGACCACCCCTCATCACTGTCAAACGCTCCCTAAAACACTTCTGCGAGCAGGCCTTTCTAATTGACCTGGCCGGGATATCCTGGAATGACATTGACCTCATCCCGTCAGTAGATGATGCCTGGCTATTCTTTATAAGTGCCTTCCTCACCATCTTAAATAAGCATGCCCCATTCAAAAAATGTAGAACTAGGAATAGATATAGTCCTTGGTTCTCTCCAGACCTGTCTGCCCTTGACCAGCACAAAAACATCCTGTGGCGTTCTGCATTAGCATCGAATAGCCCCCGTGATATGCAACTTTTCAGGGAACTTAGGACCAAATATACACAGGCAGTTAGGAAAGCTAAGGCTAGCTTTTTCAAACAGAAATTTGCATCCTGTAGTACTAACTCAAAAAAGTTCTGGGACACTGTAAAGTCCATGGAGAATAAGAGCACCTCCTCCCAGCTGCCCACTGCTCTGAAGCTAGGAAACACTGTCACCACCGATAAATCCACTATAATTGAGAATTTCAATAAGCATTTTTCTATGGCTGGCCATGCTTTCCACCTGGCTACCCCTACCCCGGTCAACTGCCCGGCACCCTCCACAGCAATCCGCCAGAGCCCACACCATTTCTCCTTCACCCAAATCCAGATAGCTGATGTTCTGAAAGAGCTGCAAAATCTGGACCCCTACAAATCAGCCGGGCTAGATAATCTGGACCCTCTCTTTCTAAAATTATCTGTCGAAATTGTTGCAACCCCTATTACTAGCCTGTTCAACCTCTCTTTTGTATCGTCTGCGATTCCCAAAGATTGGAAAGCTGCCGCGGTCATCGCCCTCTTCAAAGAGGGTGACACTCTAGACCCAAACTGCTACAGACCTATATCTATCCTACCCTGTCTTTCTAAGGTCTTCGAAAGCCAAGTTAACAAACAGATTACCGACCATTTCGAATCCCACCGTACCTTCTCCGCTATGCAATCTGGTTTCGGAGCTGGTCATGGGTGCACCTCAGCCACGCTCAAGGTTCTAAACGACATCATAACCACCATCGATAAGAGACATTGCTGTGCAGACGTATTCATCGACCTGGCCAAGGCTTTCGACTCTGTCAATCACCACATTCTTATTGGCAGACTCGACAGCCTTGGTTTCTCAAATTATTGCCTCGCCTGGTTTACCAACTACTCAAATAGAGTTCAGTGTGTTAAATCGGAGGGCCTGTTGTCTAGACCTCTGGCAGTCTCTATGGGGGTGCCACAGGGTTCAAGTCTCGGGCTGACTCTCTTCTCTGTATACATCAATGATTTTGCTTTTGCTGCTGGTGATTCTCTGATCCACCTCTACGCAGACGACACATTCTGTGTACTTCTGGTCCTTCTTTAGACACTGTGTTAACTAACCTCCAGATGAGCTTCAATGCCATACAACTCTCCTTCCGTGGCCTCCAACTGCTCTTAAATGCAAGTAAAACTAAATGCATGCTATTCAACCGATCACTGCCCGCACCTGATCGCCCGTCCAGCATCACTACTCTGGACGGCTCTGACTTAGAATACGTGGACAACTACAAATACCTAGGTGTCTGGTGAGACTGTAAACTCTCCTTCCAGACTCACATTAAGCATCTCCAATCCAAAATTAAATCCCGAATCGGCTTCCTATATCGCAACAAAGCATCTTTCACTCATGCTGCCAAACATACCCTCGTAAAACTGACCATCCTACCGATTCTCGACTTCGGTGATGTCATCTATAAAATAGCCTCCAACACTCTACTCAACAAACTGGATGCAGTCTATCACAGTGCCATCCGTTTTGTCACCAAAGCCCCATACACTACCCACCATTGCAACCTGTATGCTCTCGTTGGTTGGCCCTCGCTTCATACTCGTCGCCAAACCCACTGGCTACAGGTTATCTACAAGTCTCTGCTAGGTAAAGCCCCACCTTATCTCAGCTCACTGGTCACCATAGCAGCACCCACTCGTAGCACGCGCTCCAGCAGGTATATCTCACTGGTCACCCCCAAAGCCAATTCCGCCTTTGGTCATCTTTCCTTCCAGTTCTTTGCTGTCAATGACTGGAACAAACTGCAAACATCTCTGAAGCTGGAGACTCATATCTCCCTCACTAGATTTAAGCGCCAGTTGTCAGAGCAGCTCACAGATCACTGCACCTGTACATAGCCCATCTGTAAACAGCCCATCTATCTACCTACCTCATCCTCATACTGTATTTATTTATTTATCTTGCTCCTTTGCAACCCAGTATCTCTACTTGCACATTCATCTCCTGCACATCTACCATTCCAGTGTGTAATTGCTATATTGTAATTACTTCGCCACCATGGCCTATTTACTGCCTTAACTCCCTTATCTTACCTCATTTGCACTCACTGTTTAGACTTTTTGTTTTCTTTTGTTCTACTGTATTATTGACTAGGTTGTGTTTATTCCATGTGTAACTCTGTGTTGTTGTATGTGTCGAATTGCTATGCTTTATCTTGGCCAGGTCGCAGTTGCAAATGAGAACTTGTTCTCAACTAGCCTACCTGGTTAAATAAAAGTGAAATAAAAAATAAAATAAAAAAAACACAAACCAATCCCTCACTCTCTAATCTACACCTCAATCAATCCATCTATTCTACCTCTCCTTTGTCACCCCCACTCTACCTCTAAATGTTCAATCTCCCCCTCTCTCCTCTTCCCCCTCTCCCTCTCTGCAGATAGAGTCAGTTCAGGGTCCTAACCCTCTTTCCCTCCATTCTATTAATCTTTTTCTCCCTCTTTCTAAAAACATAAATACCAGTTTTCTATTACATCAGCCTGATGAAGCCAGCGGCTGAGGCTATATTACATTACCACAGAGAACAATACTGATGGTCCAGAGTGTGAGTGTCAATCAATCCATCAAACTTTATTTGCTGTAGCACCCTCTGGCAAAGGAAACTGTGTGTGTGTGTGTGTGTGTGTGTGTGTGTGTGTGTGTGTGTGTGTGTGTGTGTGTGTGTGTGTGTGTGTGTGTGTGTGTGTGTGTGTGTGTGTGTGTGTGTGTGTGTGTGTGTGTGTGTGTGTGTGTGTGTGTGTGTGTGTGTGTGTGTGTGTGTGTGTGTATGTGCATTTTGGAGTGCATGAGTATGTGTGTATTAATTAAAATCAAGGGTTTGCTTTAGTGTGTTCTCTCTCCCACACCACACACAAACACAGCAGCTACAAGCTGAGGTCTGATACCAACAGGCTCAGAGACAGTTTCTATATACAATCCATCAGACTGCTGAACACTTGAACTGGACTGACCACCTACATTGACTCTCCACAACTTAGCGCTCGCTCGGTCGCACGCACGCACACAGAGAGACAGACAGACAGACAGACATCCCCACAGACATGTTTTTTTTGGCGTTAGGGTCAGTTACACTGGCAAACTGAAGACACAAAGACAGAAGCCAAAAAACATAACTGTTCCCAGCTACAGAAGGCCATACTCATTCAAAAATAATAATTTGGTTCTGGGTAATAAGATTAAGGCCTAGATTCAATCCGGACCACAGACGATCCGCGTTATAGCGAGATTAATATTTAAATGTAATTTCCGATTGAGGCGACATATGCAATATTTAGGGAATATGGTCTCCGCGAACGTGGGAACACTGCCTATAATGCAGACAAAACGGGATCGGAATCTGCCCCTAACAGAAATTTAATACAAAAACAAGTGGGTTGGCTCCATTAACTATAGGACCTGAATACAGACACAGAAAACAAGCGGTCTTGGTCATATATGGCATGATTCTGAGATTCTGTTATATCTTTCCTCATTTCATATGTCATGTGTAACAAACCCCAATACCCCTCAAGCCCCTATACCTCCCCTTCCATCTCTCCATCCCCCCCAAGCCAACCCCAACCCACCAGCAACAGCCTACAACCCAATGAAAGCGGTGAGAGAAAGGGTGAGGCAAGGAGACGAGGGGGGCGATCACTCTAAATTCAATTGTAATTTTCTTTCTCAAAGGGATTCGATAAGCAATCACAGAGACCAGTTGGCATTTGAGAGAGTGACGTTGTGATTAGAATTTTATTATTCCCTGTAATGAGATGACAGTTATTGCATTGTTGTGCTTTAATTAACATTGATTCCAATTGCCTTTTGTAAATGAGGAGCCACCTTCAGGACTGGTTTTCAGAGATCTCTTCTTAATTCCCTGTCACATGCCATAACCCCTTCCACTCCAATCCCGTATGCAGCTCACACACACACAACATACATGCTCATTATACAGACACACACACACATGCTCAATCCACACACACACTTGTAAGCCAATGTCCTCCTTACCCAAGCACTCCCAGCATGTGCGCCTGTGTGTGTGTGAGTGCATGTGCATGTGTGTGTATATGTGCACTGTGCCCAAACCAAGGATGAGCATACTACCATTTGCATATTTCAGGCCTATTATTTGTGTTTAACTAAATTAAACAATTGAAACAAATCAAAGCTTTAATAAGTTGCTAATGTTTCATCTGTGGAGTATTTTTATGCTGGAACTCATCTCTTCCCTCTGAGTGGCAGGGGGGTGGGGGGGGGGTGATTTGAGTGCTGTACCAACTGCTTGAAAACCCACCCGTTGACTTTTAATAATGAACCGCCAAATGCCAATAATTAATAACTTTGATCTCCCTCCATTTTTCATTGTCTGATTTCCACTTTCCTGTCATTTAGAAAATGTATTGTTTCAAATTGTTGCTGGTGGCTAATTGGCCATTAAATGGACACAGAAAGTACTCAAAGTTTAGAGAGTGATATACTAAAATCCACTTTCCTCCATGGAGACTTATTGGTTGGTTTTGGATATAAAAGAAAGAAATAGCTGAGCTCCAGCACCGTATGCAAACACACGCTCCTATCAGCTTTACACACAAACACACACTCCTCTGTTCTATCAGCTTTACACACAAACACACACTCCTCTGTTCTATCAGCTTTACACACAAACACACACTCCTCTGTTCTATCAGCTTTACACACAAACACACACTCCACAGTTCTATCAGCTTTACACACAAACACACACTCCTCTGTTCTATCAGCTTTACACACAAACACACACTCCTCTGTTCTATCAGCTTTACACACAAACACACACTCCTCTGTTCTATCAGCTTTACACACAAACACACACTCCTGTCTGTTCTATCAATAACTCTCTAACCTGAATTATGTTTAGGTTGGACACAAACACACACACACACACACACACACACACACACACACACACACACACACACACACACACACACACACACACACACACACACACACACACACACACACACACACACACACACACACACACACACACACACACACACACTTCAACTCCCTTTCTTTCTTCCCCAACCACCCCGTCTTCTCTCTCCCCCTCCTTTCTCTACCTCTCTCTGCCCTCTTCTCTCCCTCCTCCTTTCTCTCCCTCCTCTTTTCCAGCTATAACTCCCTTCTGTCTGCTTCTAGCATTCCCTCTTCTCTTCTCTCTCCGTATGTCACCCAATTCTCCCTTTCCTCTCCCCTCTCATATCGCCTCTAACCATCCCTCTCTTCTCCTCCTTCCCTCTCTGATGAGAGCAGACAGTGGTATTCCAGTCACAAGGCCCTGGTAGGGGTGGCAAAGATAGAGAGAGAAAGAGAGGGAGAGAGAGGGGTGTGCAGTAGGGTGAGAGGGTGGCACGGGGGTAGACGTGCTGGGATCGCCCTCCGAAGCCGCTAAAGATTCAGCTGCCATCCCATCAGCCCCTATGTCATTACCACGGGCCAGCGACCCAGCTGACTGCACAGCTGCTGAGGTTGTGTGAGTGTGTGTGTGTGTGTGTGTGAGTGTGCGAATGTGTGTGTGTGAGTGTGTATGTGTTTGAAAGTCAAATGATGGGGTTTGAAGGAAGCGTGAGAACACTATGGAATATCATGGATAATCATTTCAGAGTGTTTGGCTATGGGTGTGTGCATGTTTGTGAAACGTGACTACATCAAGGCTCTTCAACCCTGTTCCTGGAGAGCTACCCTCCTGTAATTAAGGTTGGACTGAAAACCTACAGGACGGTAGTGCTCCAGGAGCAGGGTTGGAGAGCCCTGGACTACATGATGGCTACCAGTGGTGGTGTGCAGAGTACACAAGGTGTGATTGTATGTATTTTGAACACACATTTTTTGGGCAATTCTTATTATGCAAATGTGTTTATCTCTACTTCCTCCTCAAGATCTTTACAAAATGATCTAAAGCCAGCAATCCTATTCTTCACTTTGTGAATCTCTCACTCTCTTTCCCTTAACCTAATCAAATGCCAAATCCTCTCCAGGAGGATCTTAGAAAAAAAATCCTACTTCTGATCAATGCTTTGGTTTAGGTCTGTCTGTCCCGTGTTTCACAGTGAGAGAGTGCTGCTCTGCTCTTCTTCCAGTGGGTTTACTTCTGAGGGAAGTTTTCCCTCTATTTAAAACTCATCAGCCCCCTGTCTTCTTTGCACTCCCTATCACTTTTCTCACACAATTCTACTCTAGTAGACAGAAAGAAACAGAGAGACAGAGACAGAAAACAAAAGAGAAAGAAACAAAAAGTGACAGAGAGAAACAGAGAGAGATACAGAGAAACAGAGAGAGAGACAGAGAGAGATACAGAGAAACAGAGAGAGAGAGACAGAGAGAGATACAGAGAAACAGAGAGAGATACAGAGAAACAGAGAGAGAGAGACAGAGAGAGATACAGAGAAACAGAGAGAGATACAGAGAAACAGAGAGAGAGAGACAGAGAGAAATACAGAGAGACAGAGAGAGATACAGAGAAACAGAGAGAGAGAGACAGAGAAACAGAGAGAGATACAGAGAAACAGAGAGAGAGAGACAGAGAGAAATACAGAGAAACAGAGAGAGAGAGACAGAGAGAGATACAGAGAAACAGAGAGAGATACAGAGAAACAGAGAGAGAGAGAGGGAGACAGAGAAACAGAGAAAGAGAGGGAGAGAGAGACAGAGAGAGATACCAGCAGAGAGGCAGGCAGGAAGGCAGCAGTCCCAGAAGGCAGCAGCAGAGAGGCAGACAGGAAGGCAGCAGTCCCAGAAGGCAGCAGCAGAGGCAGACAGGAAGGCAGCAGTCCAGAAGTCAGCAGCAGAGAGGCAGACAGGAAGGCAGCAGTCCCAGAAGTCACCAGCAGAGAGGCAAGCAGGAAGGCAGCAGTCCCAGAAGTCACCAGCAGAGAAGCAGGCAGGAAGGCAGCAGTCTAGAAGGCAGCAGCAGAGAGGCAGACAGGAAGGCAGCAGTCCCAGAAGGCAGCAGGTTTGAGGCCCCACCCTCAGATGTATTGATTGTGTGGGTGAACAGTGGTCCTAGCATAGAG
The DNA here is from genome assembly GCF_029448725.1 of Salvelinus fontinalis. Taxonomy (NCBI): domain Eukaryota; kingdom Metazoa; phylum Chordata; class Actinopteri; order Salmoniformes; family Salmonidae; genus Salvelinus; species Salvelinus fontinalis. The sequence goes on from NC_074688.1 coordinate 33,512,454, forward strand.
CTGCTGAGCTTGGCACGGTCACGCTCCCGTCGGGACAGGGCTGGATTGTGTTGGCAGTGTTTGTGTGGACAGCAGTCGGAACAGTCCAATATCCAACATCACACAAACACATTCACACACACAGTAGCCCAGCCCAAATAACATGCTGCATCTCAATAGTCTAAACTTGAAGGGGGAGTATAGTGAATAAGAAGAAGCCCCTTTACACTATTGAGATGCAGCGGCATGTAACCTAGTGGTTAAGAGCGTTGGGCCAGTAACCGAAAGGTCGCTGGTTTGAAACCCAGAGCCAAATCTGTCAATATGCCCTTGAGCAAGGCACTTAATCCTAATTGCTCCTGTAAGTCAAACTGGATAAGAGCGTCGACTAACATGTAAATGCTGCTTAGGTCTATTCAAGCAGTGGAAGGAGTGCTCTCGCTCTAACTCTCTTTCTCTCTCCCTCCCTCTCGATCGTTTGAACTCCACAGGGTGAAAAGACGCAGTGTTCCCTGATGTCATCACACAGAGGAGGAGCCCTCCCTACAGTCTTCACATTACCTCTCTCTCTCTCTCGTGAGTTGGGAAGCAGAAGCGACTGACATTTTTCAGTGTGTGTATATACACTGCTAAAAAAATAAAGGGAACACTAAAATAACACATCCTAGATCTGAATGAATAAAATATTCTTATTAAATACTTTTTTCTTTACATAGTTCAATGTGCCGACAACAAAATCACACAAAAATTATCAATGGAAATCAAATTTATCAACCCATGGAGGTCTGGATTTGGAGTCACACTCAAAATTAAAGTGGAAAACCACACTACAGGCTGATCCAACTTTGATGTAATGTCCTTAAAACAAGTCAAAATGAGGCTCATTAGTGTGTGTGGCCTCCACGTGCCTGTATGACCTCCCTACAACGCCTGGGCATGCTCCTGATGAGGTGGCGGATGGTCTCCTGAGGGATCTCCTCCCAGACCTGGACTAAAGCATCCGCCAACTCCTGGACAGTCTGTGGTGCAACGTGGCGTTGGTGGATGGAGCGAGACATGATGTCCCAGATGTGCTCAATTGGATTCAGGTCTGGGGAACGGGCGAGCCAGTCCATAGCATCAATGCCTTCCTCTTGCAGGAACTGCTGACACACTCCAGCCACATGATGTCTAGCATTGTCTTGCATTAGGAGGAACCCAGGGCCAACCGCACCAGCATATGGTCTCACAAGGGGTCTGAGGATCTCATCTCGGTACCTAATGGCAGTCAGGCTACCTCTGGCGAGCACATGGAGGGCTATGCGGCCCCCCAAAGAAATGCCACCCCACACCATGACTGACCCACCGCCAAACCGGTCATGCTGGAGGATGTTGCAGGCGTCTCCAGACTGTCACATGTGCTCAGTGTGAACCTACTTTCATCTGTGAAGAGCACAGGGCGCCAGTGGCGAATTTGCCGATCTTGGTGTTCTCTGGCAAATGCAAAACGTCCTGCACGGTGTTGGGCTGTAAGCACAACCCCCACCTGTGGACGTCGGGCCCTCATACCACCCTCATGGAGTCTGTTTCTGACCGTTTGAGCAGACACATGCACATTTGTGGCCTGCTGGAGGTCATTTTGCAGGGCTCTGGCAGTGCTCCTCCTTGCACAAAGGCGGAGGTAGCGGTCCTGCTGCTGGGTTGTTGCCCTCCTACGGCCTCCTCCATGTCTCCTGATGTACTGGCCTGTCTCCTGGTAGCGCCTCCATGCTCTGGACACTACGCTGACAGACACAGCAAACCTTCTTGCCACAGCTCGCATTGACGTGCCATCCTGGATGAGCTGCACTACCTGAGCCACTTGTGTGGGTTGTAGACTCCGTCTCATGCTACCACTAGAGTGAAAGCACCGCCAGCATTCAAAAGTGACCAAAACATCAGCCAGGAAGCATAGGAACTGAGAAGTGGTCTGTGGTCACCACCTGCAGAACCACTCCTTTATTGGGGGCGTCTTGCTAATTGCCTATAATTTCCACCAGTTGTCTATTCCATTTGCACAACAGCATGTGAAATGTATTGTCAATCAGTGTTGCTTCCTAAGTGGGCAGTTTGATTTCACAGAAGTGTGATTGACTTGGTGTTACATATTGTTGTTTAAGTGTTCCCTTTATTTTCTTGAGCAGTGTATATACACACTACCGTTCAAAAGTTTGGGGTCACTTAAAAATGTCCTTGTTTTTGAAAGAAAAGCACATTTTTTGTCCATTAAAATAACATCAAATTGATCAGAAATACAGTGTAGACATTGACAACTGTAGCTGGAAATGGCAGATTTTTTAAACGGAATATCTACATAGGCGTCATTTTAAAATGTAATTGATCATTAGAAAACCCTTTTGAAATTGTGTTAGCACAACTGAAAACTGTTGTCCTGATTATAGAAGCAATAAAACCGGCCTTCTTTAGACTAGTTGAGTATCTGGAGTATCAGCATTTGTGGGTTTGATTCTGGACATTTTGAGCCTGTAAACAAAAAACTTTCTTCTGAAACTCATCAGTCTGTTATTGTTCTCAGAAATGAAGGCTATTCCATGCGAGAAATTGCCAAGAAACTGAAGATCTCGTACAATGCTGTGTACCACTCCTTTCACAGTACAGCGCAAACTGGCTCTAACCAGAATATAAAGATGAGTGGGAGGCCCGGTGCACAACTGAGCAAGAGGACAAGTACATTAGTGTCTAGTTTGAGAAAAAGACACCTCACAAGTCCTCAACTGGCAGCTTCATTAAATAGTACCCGCAAAACACCAGTCTCAACGTCAACTGTGAAGAGGCGACTCTGGGATGCTGGCCTTCTAGGGAGAGTTCCTCTGTCCAGTGTCTGTGTTCTTTTGCCCATCTTAATCTTTTCTTTTTATTGGTCAGTCTGAGATATGGCTTTTTCTTTGGAACTCTGCCTAGAGGCCAGCATCCCGGAGTCGCCCCTTCACTGTTGACGTTGAGACTGGTGTTTTGCGGATACTATTTAATGAAGCTGCCAGTTGAGGACTTGTGAGGCATCTGTTTATCAAATTAGACACTCTAATGTACTTGTCCTCTTGCTCAGTTGTGCACCGGGGCCTCCCACTCCTCTTTCTATACTGGTTAGAGCCAGTTCTAATTGTAAGTGGAAGGTAGAAGAGCCAGTTCTAATTGTAAGAGGAAGGTAGAGATGATAAATCAGTTGAGGATAAACAGGTTGTAGAGATGGTGGAGTTTTCCTCGGGGGAGAATAGCAAGAGTGAGTCATCTGACGCATCACAACAAAATAGTGAGAGAAATGGGGTGGAAGGGAGGTATGGGATTGAGAAGGTACGTCAATTTCTGAAATTGACAAAAGGGAAGAAATATATAAAGGATTATTTCCTGAAAGTGATTTGTTTATTGAATCAGCAAAGGTTTTGATGTAAAAACAATTATGGGGGAGGTTTGACAAGCGCTGAAGGAAATGAAAGAGTTTAGTTGCTGTCTTTACTCTGTAAAGATGTGTTTTCTGTCTCTTCCTCTGTATTTTTTTCAGCCATGAGCAATTTTAAGATTCCTTCTTTTAATGTAAATGGGGCAAGAGACGTTAAAAAAAGAGCTGCGGTGTTTGAGTTAATGAAGGGAAAGGGAAGTGACATAAGTTTTCTACAGGAAACGCATAGTCATATTGAAAATGAAGTTATGTGGCAACAAGAGTGGGGGGAACAGAGGTGTGTTGTCATAAAAGCTCAAAAAGAGGGGGTGTGGCTATCATGTCCTCAAAAGGGTTTTTACCTTTGTCATATGAGGTTGAAGAAGTAGTTGAGGGTAGGTTATTAAAAGTTAGAGCGAGATATGAAAACATCACTATGTGTTTAATAAATGTATATGCCCCAGTCGTGGCAGTTGAGAGGGCATGCTTTTTAGAGACATTATCATTATCATACCATTGAAAATGTAACACTGAGGATTATTTATTTCTTGCTGGGGATTTTAACTGCACAGTCAGTGATTTAGATAGAAACCACAAAGAACCTCATATAGCCTCAATTACTTTTTTTAAACGCCTTATTGTAACATGAACTGTGTGATATTTGGCAGAGCCAACATGGAGGCACGAGACAGTACACATGGGCCCATGTGAGAGAGAACACCATCTATCTGGCCAGGTTAGATAGGTTTTATTGTAACACTGTGTGATGTTTGGAGCCAACATGGAGGCACGAGACAGTACACATGGGCCCATGTGAGAGAGAACACCATCTCTCTGGACAGGTTAGATAGGTTTTATTGTTTTGAGCATCAATCTCAGCTCTATAAATCAAGTGTGATAACCCCAGTGGGATTTTCTGATCATTGTTAAATAACAGAGGTGTTAACGCTGTAAAACCCAAAAGTGTATATTGGCATTTTAAAATAACTTTATTGAGTGATGCTCACTTCAAGAAATAATTGTTGTTTTTTCTGGGAGAGGTGGAGGTCCCAAAAGGACAGTTTTGTATCCCTTCAACAATTCTGTAATCAGTACACGATGAATGTCACCAGAGATATCACCAGATCAATGAACGCCTTAGAGCAGGGGTGTCAAACTCATTCCACGGAGGGCCTAGTGTCTGCAGGTTTTTGGTTTTTCCTTTCAATAAAGCCCTAGACAACCAGGTGTGGGGAGTTCCTAACTAATTAGTGATGTTAATTCATCAATCAAGTATAAGGGAGGAGCGAAAACCCGCAGACACTCGGCCCCCCGTGGAATGAGTTTGACACCCGTGCCTTAGAGTCTGAAATAGTGGAACACCTGACGTTGGTTGAGACCACAGGAGATTGAGGCCATACTCAGGCCCTCAAGAAAGAAAAAAGCCGCATTGTGCCATTGTGCCATTGTGTCTTACTGTATTAAATTATTTTATTTTATTTCAACTAACTTATGTTTTAATTCAATTAAGATATATAAATATATACTATTTGCCAGAGTCCCACTCGACCGGTCACAACTCTCCTTCCCTGGCAATAGAGAACAGTAAAACTCCAGCCAACACGTTTAAAAAGGTCAAAGGTCAAATCTCCCAGCATTCCCTTCAACCATTTCCTAAATTCCTCCACAAGGCAGTGGTGACCAATTTGTGAAGGGCATCGTGGGTTTGCTATTTATTTTTCTATATGGCACCGACAGCAAGACCATGTTAAAGTTCTAAAGACACATGTTGGGTATCAGAGCACAGGGGGCTTTGGTGAGAAGTAAGTTTCAGGGAATCTTTGAAATGGATGCCTCATCCAAATTTTTCTTTGTTTAGAGAAAAAGAATGGACAAAGAAGAGTTATTCATTGCCTCAAATCAGCTGTTGGACAGGAGTTCACTAGCCCTAGTGAAATTAGAAAGAGGGCAGTAGAGTTCTATGCTAAGCTCTAAAAGTGTGAGTAAAAAGACGATATAACAGTGACACAACAGTTCCTTGATGGGCTCCCACAGCTGGCTGCAGAAGCTCAGGTTGAACTAGAGCAACCATTGTCTTTGCAGGAGCTATACACTGCATTAAAAGGCATGGAAAATGGAAGGGCACTGGGCATTGATGGGCTTCCCATTTACTTTATTTTTATTTTTGGGGGACTATGTTGGGAGAGGATTGGCTAGCAGTAGTTAACAATAGTTTGACCTGAGGGTTACTACCGATAAGCTGCAGGAGGGCTGTCCTCACCCTACTGCCACAAAAGAAAAAAGGGTGACCCTAGGGAGGTGAAGAACTGAAGGCCAGTGGCCTTATTGTGCACTGATTATAAGATTCTGTCCAAGGCTTTGTCCAACAGGCTGAGGGAGGTGATGAGGTAAATCATACACATGGATCAGTCCTACTGTGTTCCCGGCAGGTAGAAAGGGGATAACATTTCCCTGATTCTGGATTTTTTTGGTCATCTCTAGAGCTTTTCGGTTGGATGCTGGTCTAATTTCATTTGATCAGGAAAAGTCATTTGATTTGAACATCAATACTTATGGCGCACCTTTGAGGCATTTGGTTTCAGCTCTGGTTTTATGGACATGATCGGGGTGATATATAGTGACATTGAAAGGGTATTGAAAGTTAACGGTGGCGTGAGTGCTCCTTTTAAAGTGTATAGAGGTATAAGGCAGGGGTGTTCCTTGTCGGGAATGTTATATGCCAAACTCTCTCCCTCTCTTTCTCTCCCTCTCCCTCTTTTCTCTTTTCTCTTAACTTCTCTAGGGTAGGGGGCAGCATTTGGAATTTTGGATGAAATGCATGCCCAAATTAAACTGCCTGCTTCTCAGGCCCAGAAGATATGAGATGCATATAACTGGTAGATTTGGATAGAAAACACTCTAAAGTTTCCAAAACTGTTAAAACAGTGTCTGTGAGTATAACAGAACTGATTTGGCAGGTGAAAACTACAAAACCATGAATGGATTTTCAGGTTTTCTATTCAATGCCATTACAGTATTCATTGACTTAGGACTCAAATTGCAGTTTCTATGCCTTCCACTAGATGTCAACAGTCTTCAGAAATTGTTTCAGGCTTGTATTCTGAAAAATGAGGAAGTAAGAGCAGTCTGAATGAGTGGACCCTGCTGTGTCACATAGCTTTTTCATGCGTGAGACCGAGAGAGTGCGTTTCTTGTTTACCCTTTAAATTGACAACGTTATTGTCCGGTTGAAATATTATCGATTATTTAGGCTTAAAACAACCTGAGGATTGAATATAAACATTGTTTGACATTTTTCTATGAACTTTACGGATACAATTTGGATTTTTTTGTCTTCCTGTTTTGACTGAGTTTGAGCCTGTAGATTACTGAAGAAAACGCGCAAACAAAACATAGGTTTTTGGAAATAAAGAGACTTTATCGAGCAGTTTCACTGGCTGTTGAAAAGGTGGGATGCTAACGTCTCACGTACCCAAGAGAGGTTAACAAAAGTGAGAAAAAAACAAATTTGCTGGAGATGCGCCTTGTTTCCATGTAGGGCGGAACAAGAACAAGAGAGAAGGGATTGTGGTGTTCTAGCACGCTCGCTGGCCATGACTGCAGTCTATTAGAAGGCGAGTGAGTGGAACACATATTCCGACTTCAGGACACTGATTCATAGCTAACATTGATTCTGCTGCCTTTCAGAGTGCCTGAGTGTTCTGACAGCTCCTGCCGTCCAGGTGACGTGAATCTGCATGGGTGGGGTGTGTGGGTACGGGCACAGAACAAAAAACTTTGTTTTTGGGGAGAGAGAAGCTGGGCGGTGTGTTATTTTCTCTGCCACAGGACCAGGACACACACACACATACACAAACTCCATGGACAACCACGCTGGGACCAACAAAGCAAGCCAGGCAGCCACCGAAGTAGTCCCACAATAGCTGCCTGGTTGGTATTTCACTGTGATATTACAGGAGGGGAGGGGGATTGTTGAGGGGAAATTAAAATTGTCTTAACTAATTTTGAAAATAGAGGTAAACATGATACATGCGGAGAGCGTGGGAATTATCTCAGTGAGAGAAAGACTAGAAGAGTCTCCCTCCACTCTTAACCCCCCACTGAAACACTGAGCTCCCCCCACCATCCCACCCCCTGTGACAAGCAGCTTCCTCTGACTCAGGCTGGGGGTGCAGCAGACTGGTCCACCTTGGCCTGTTTATAACCCCTGACTTTAATTCAAAGTCAATTTGGAGCCTATTATGAGCCCCACTGGGGACAGCTTACCAAACGAGGACTATCTACTTGACTGAGTTCTTAATTAAAAGCACATCACCCACCTGTGTGAATCAGGGCGTAGCAATGAATGTGACAGCACACACACAATCACACACATAACTGCACCACACACGCACGCACACGCACGCACACACAGTCTTGACTGTTCTCATAGGCATTTCAGCTATACCCCTCATTTACTACACTCTCTACCTCTATCCTACTCAATTCTACCGCCGTGTAACCACAATGTGACAGAGCAGGTTTATGTCTCTGTTTATGTGTTTTTATTATGCAGGGTTTGTTTGAAGCCTCACTATTGTAAGGATTAAAGATGGCTGGTGATTTGGGTGATATAGAAGCACAGTGAGATCTGAACACTGGATGGGGGGATAGGGGAGAATAGATGTAGTAATATCGTCGGGCCATCAACTAACTAATATCATCTCCACATCCTCTGCAATCACAGTCGTAAAACTTGATAATTACCCTGAGCATAACAGAGAGGCGTAAACAGGAAACACTGCTGCTGCCAAGTCGCTCAAGATCCACTGCGAAATTTGAAGTCCATCCAGGTAAGCAGAATGTCGGGAAGGACTTCAAGAGAGAGAGAGAGAGAGAGCGAGAGAGAGAGCGAGAGAGCGCGAGAGAGAGAGAGCGAGAGAGCGCGAGAGAGAGAGCGAGAGAGCGCGAGAGAGAGCGCGAGAGAGAGAGCGCGAGAGAGAGAGAGTGCGAGAGAGAGAGAGCGAGAGAGAGAGAGAGGTAGAGTGAGAGAGAGGTAGAGTGAGAGAGAGAGAGAGCGAGAGAGAGAGAGCGAGAGAGAGAGAGCGAGAGAGAGAGCGAGAGAGCGAGAGAGTGCGAGAGAGAGAGAGCGAGAGAGAGAGAGAGGTAGAGTGAGAGAGAGGTAGAGTGAGAGAGAGAGAGAGCGAGAGAGAGAGCGAGAGAGAGAGAGCAAGAGAGAGAGCGAGAGAGCGCGAGAGAGAGCGCGAGAGAGAGAGCGCGAGAGAGAGAGAGTGCGAGAGAGAGAGAGCGAGAGAGAGAGAGAGGTAGAGTGAGAGAGAGGTAGAGTGAGAGAGAGGTAGAGTGAGAGAGAGAGAGAGCGAGAGAGAGAGAGAGCGAGAGAGAGCAAGAGAGAGAGCGAGGGAGAGAGAGCGAGAGAGAGAGCGAGAGAGAGAGCGAGAGAGCGAGAGAGCGAGAGAGCGAGAGAGCGAGAGAGAGAGAGCGAGAGAGAGAGAGCGAGAGAGAGAGAGCGAGAGAGAGAGAGCGAGAGAGAGAGAGCGAGAGAGAGAGAGCGAGAGAGAGAGAGAGAGCGAGAGAGAGAGAGAGAGCGAGAGAGAGAGAGAGAGCGAGAGAGAGCGAGAGAGAGCGAGAGAGAGCGAGAGAGAGCGAGAGAGAGCGAGAGAGAGCGAGAGAGAGCGAGAGAGAGCGAGAGAGAGCGAGAGAGCGAGAGCGAGAGAGAGAGAGAATCAGATAGAGAATTCGTGAATGTTCTGAACTGTATGTATTGGCTTAGTGAGAGTGAATGTATTCAAAATGGTGTGTATGTCTGCTGGTGTGTCTGATGGTGTGCGTGTCTGATGGTGTGTGTGTGTGTCTGATGGTGTTTGTGAATGTTTGTGTGAAGGTGTGTGTGTCTGATGGTGTGTGTGATGGTGTGTGTGTCTGATGGTGTGTGTGTGTGTCTGATGGTGTTTGTGAATGTTTGTGTGAAGGTGTGTGTGTCTGATGGTGTGTGTGATGGTGTGTGTGAAGGTGTGTGCGTCTGACGGTGTGTGCGTCTGACGGTGTGTGCGTCTGACGGTGTGTGCGTCTGATGGTGTGTGTGTCTGATGGTGTGTGTGTCTGATGGTGTGTGTGTGTGTGAAGGTGTGTCTGATGGCGTGTCTGAAGGTGTGTGTGTCTGATGGTGTGTCTGATGGTGTGTCTGATGGTGTGTGTGTCTGACGGTGTGTGTGTCTGACGGTGTGTGCGTCTGATGGTGTGTGCGTCTGATGGTGTGTGCGTCTGATGGTGTGTGTGTGTCTGATGGTGTGTGTGATGGTCTGTGTGTCTGATGGTGTGTGTGATGGTGTGTGTGATGGTGTGTGTGTCTGATGGTGTGTGTGATGCTGTGTGTGTCTGATGGTGTGCGTGAATGTGTGTGTGAAGGTGTGTCTGATGGTGTATGTGTCTGACGATGTGTGTGTCTGATGGTGTGTGTGTCCGATGGTGTGTGTGTGTCCGATGGTGTGTGTGTGTCCGATGGTGTGTGTGTCCGATGGTGTGTGTGTCCGACGGTGTGTGCGTCTGACGGTGTGTGCGTCTGACGGTGTGTGCGTCTGACGGTGTGTGTGTCTGATGGTGTGTGTGTCTGATGGTGTGTCTGTGTGATGGTGTTTCTGCTGGTGTGTAGTGGCTGAGAAACATTTAATCTGGTAAAGCACTGAGTTCTCACTACTGCCTGGAAGCGGTTGGGCTGGCGGAAGCGCTGCCGTGAAAAGCAGAAGAGAAGGTAATTCTCACGGTTCACAGAGGAGTCAAAACGAG